>NC_087289.1:11967500-11985000 GCF_015220805.1 Pogoniulus pusillus | reverse complement strand
CCTGGCCTTTCCTTGTTATTGTCTACTGAAACTCAGCACCGGGCTCAGTGCTGTCAGCAGGTCCTCACCACCACCAAAATCATCTAAATTTCCACAGGGATGGATTTTGGCACAGAAAAATACATTCTGTGAGACATTTGCCTTAGAAAGATCCCCAAAGAGGAATCTGGGGTCATGAGCTTCCTTGGTATTAAGCAGCCTCAGTTCTACATAGGAGAACTTTGCCACCTAACAGCACTGGTTTCATGAGTTCTCTGACCTTCTGAAGCACCAGTGAGGGACCAACACCATACAGCATCAAGAGCTTCCACCAGTATACCCCAGCACTTGTCTCAGACATGGCTTGTGGGTTTGTGCATAAAGCTGTTAGCACCAGCAGTGACCAGAAATGGGTCTAGCCAAGCACCTTTAGCAAACTATCAAAACACAGGCCTGTTTAAAATATTTTTATTACATTTCTTATTCTGGTTTTCTGAAGAAAAAAAGGCTTTTTTTTTTTTTTTTCCAAGTGAAAACCGTGAGGGTTTCAAGGCAGAAAAGTGTGTCTTTTTGCTTGGCAGACAGTGGAATATCACAGTCAGGCTGGAAAACCACTGTGTGCTGGCCTGATATTAGCCTGGATCCAATTAGAAACACTTTTCAGTTTTAACCCAGGTGGAATTGCAGGATTGTAACAGCAAAAGCCTGTGCTTGAGAGGAAATGGAGAAAGTTGTTCTTGCTGAAGAAAGGAATAAAGGTCTGTTCAGTGCTCCACAAAAATCTCACACAAAACTGGGGAGTTGAGCACAGCTCACAACCAGTTTTGTGCTCGATGGTTAGTCACAGGTACTGAGGACTCGTTTGTCCCTCCAGAAGGGGAGGAAGCACACTGGTTTTCCATCAGGGGTAAAGCCAGCTTCTCCAGACCATGATGGACACCATCCATACAAAACTCCTCCACCTAAGCACCTCTCCTCAATGCTTGCCTGTAACCAAACCAACCTTGTAAAAGAAGCCCATTGGTTCAACATGGTTCCTTCCAAAAACTCAGCCAGTTTGCACCAGTTGGAATAAAAGGAAAACCAGCAGCTGCTCAAAGCCACCCTCCATCACACAAAAAAGAATGATGGGACTATGGACATTGTGCAACAGTCAGGGTCAGGAGCAGCACACACAGAAGATCAACAACCCTAGAGCCTCTGGGTCTCTGGTAGCACCAACATGGACATGGCAATAACTTGCATAAATCCTGCCAGATTTCAATGATTTCAACAGAGATGCTTTCATAAGTTGGGATAAAAAAAAAATCTAAAACTCCATACTGGATAGACTTCCTTTGGAATAAAAGAAAATTAAATGTGATCACACCAGCCTAATTATACTGAAACTTTCCTTTAAATTACTTTGGAAACCATATAATAAATAAATCGCATGCAGCCCATGTACCTAAAAAACACCTGCCACATAAGGGAGGATACAATGCTCTGGAACCACTCTGTCTTTTGCTTCCAAGACACAAAAGTGCTATCAAGAACTTGATGCAAATGTAAGCTTCCTTTATTTAATGAATGTTATCACTCTAACAAGCATGGAATGCATGAAGTGGCATCATCGAGAGGAGTAACAAGTGAGGTGTGGTGGGTCACTGGCAATGGGATACAAGAAAATGCTCTATGCCATATTCCATGCTCTGGTTTCTACTCCCTCTTTTGTTCATATAGTATCAAAGAAGAAATACATTTGGATTTTTTTTTTCTTCAGAATTCTGCTATGTCCATGACCAAGACTGTTGCATAGTTATGATATTTGATTTGCAGAATCTGAGTTGACAGATAGCAGTTGTAGGGCATTATTACATAGCATAAACTGCCAAGTGAACCAGGGCTTGAAGACTCAACAGCTGAGGGATCCAGATAGCTTCTTTTGAATTATTTGCTGCAAACTTTTTGAACTCTTTTCCTGGCTGCCTTTTCCAGATCATATTCAGAAGCAGATATACTCTGGGAGAACTATTCTGCCATGTGTTTGACACAAACAAGAGGAGGAGAAAAAGAAAGTAAATATATATTAAAAAAAAAAAAGGGGGGAAAAAAAGAGAAAGAGAGAAATAGAAGAAAAATATTTTTTAAAAATACAAAAGAAAAAGGAAAGGAAAAGGAATAAAGGAAAACAGTAGAAGGAAAACTAGGAAAAGAAAAAAGAAAACAGAAAGAAGAAGAAAGTAAAAAGAAAAAAGGAAAAAGGAAAAAAGAAAAGGGAAAAGGGAAAAGGAAAAAGGAAAAGGTAAATAAAACAAAAAGAGAGAAAATAAAAAGAAAACCGAAAAACTGGAAAAGAAAAAGGAAAAATAAAAAGGAAAAGAAAAAAGAAAAACTAGAAAAAGAAAAAAGAAAAAACTGAAAAAGAAAAAAAGAAAATTGAAAAATAAAAAGGAAAAAAAAATTTAAATGAAAAAAATGAAATATTTTTAAAAAGATATAAAAAGGAAAAAAGAAAAAAGAAAAAAGGAAGAGAAGAAAAGGAAAAGGAAAATAAAACAAAAAGAAAGAAAAAAGAAAATTAAAAAGAAAAAAGAAAAACTGAAAAAAGAAAACAAAAATAAAAAGGAAAATAAAAAATAGGAAAGAAAAAAATAGGAAAAAGAAGAAAAATGGGAAAAAAAGAAAATAGAAAAAGGAAAAAAAATAAAATTAGAAAGAAAGATAAAAACAAGAAAGACAAAAAAGAAAAAGAAAGAAAAAGAATAAGAAAGAAAAAGGAAAATAAAAATAAATAAAAATAAATAAAAATAAGAAAAAGAAAAAGAAAAAGAAAAAGAAAAAGAAAAAGAAAAATGAAAATATTTTTTTAAAGGAAAATAAAAAGCAAAGCCTACCCTCAGAAGATATGCAGACCCACATTAGAAATGCAAGAGGTTGAGATAGTTTGGATAAATGCCCAAACTTCTGAGAGTTTAATCAAAACTAACCCAACCAATCCTCTTCCCCTTTTGAGATTTGCCCAGCAACAATTACGATCAGTTTTAGAAACCACAAGTACTTAATAAAAACTAGAATATTATAAATCTTCTGCCACATGAAGCTAATAAAAATAAATAATAATAATAAATTTTAATGTTTAAGGCACCCAGGCCCAAAGGCACTAACCTGTATTTGTGCCTCAAGTCAATGATATTAATAGTGGAAGAAATATTTGAATAAATGTAGGGTTTGCTGAAGGGTTATTTTCTCTCTAGGCTTGCCAGGTTTTAGACTGATTATATTGACTGCACAAGGACTCGTAATGAGATTGTTGAAGGCATTATTCCATTTACACGTTCATCTGACATTATTAAATCTCTATTTGTTTCTATCACAGAGAATTTAGAAATATGTTCCAGGGAGCACACTGCTGGCCACAGAGGCCATCATCGACCTCGTTCTTTCCTGTTCTATGTTAAAGTTAACAGCAGCGATGCTGGCTTGAACCAGCTGCTCAGCCTGGGATGCCTGCAGGCTCTTCAAGGTGATGCTCAATGACAGCACAAGGGGCAATGGGTGGAAGCTGAGGCATAGGAAGTTCCATGGAAATAGGAGGAAAAAAAATTTCACTGTGAGGGTGAGGGAACAGGCTGCCATGGGGGGTTGTGGAGTCTCTTTCTCTGGAAATATTCAAAACCCAACTGGACGCATTCCTGTGTGCCCTCTTCTAGGTGATCCTGCTCTGGCAGGGGCGGTGGACTGGATGATCTTTTGAGATCCTTTCCAACCCATAACATTCTGTGATTCTGTGATACAGCCAAACAGCCCCAGGCATCTCTTTTGGACCACAAGAAGTCATTTATTTTACTATCCCTGGAAGCCACACTTTGTTTCTTACTGCCCCATCCCTCCTCCTTTATATGTTCATTTAAATGCAGACTATCCTGTAATGCTGTGCTTGCTCCCATCCCAAACCCAGCAGGCATATAACATTTCTACATCACCTACGCACTGCAGAAAACATTCAGTTTTAAGGGAAAGTGTTTGGTTTAGCTGGCCTGGTTCTAGCAGGAAGAGCAGAGGTAAAACATCAATCATCACTTTGAAAAGTTTGGAGCTGATGGCCAAGTGCAGTGCGATTTCAGTGCCACGATCCCACAGGCAGCAGATTGTCCCTGAGCCCTAAATCTGAGATCTTTTCCTACTTCTATCCAAGAAAAATTCCCATATAAATCTTCCAGTGGCTTTTGCAGCCAGTAGGGATAAGTTAAAACTAAGCAAAGATTTTTTAATTGCTCCAGTTAATAAAAATAATACATGAGAGAGTGGGGGGGTGGGGGGGTGGGGGGGTGTATAAACGTTCAGGAAATGCACTATTGTGCTTTCTGTCCTCAGGGGCTGGGTTACAGCACCCTAGTGAAAGTGGCAGAAAACATGATTTCACTTAGCATCATTCATTTGTAAAAGCAAGAATCAAAAGCAAACACACACCAAAAAAAATCCTATTTTGGGAATATGTTGGAGCCCTTCTAGAAATCGCTGAAGCTGGTTTCATAATCCTTCCACTTGTAAGGCCAAATGCCTTAATTACCATGAGACCAACTAGCTATGGAGAGCTCAAAAAGAGCTATAAAAACATTTAAGAGTGGCTTAAAATAGTTTTTCCTCCTCCTAAAAATAGAACAATGTACAGAGAAAATGCTTCGACCCCTTTGCAAGGCAATGGAGAAGTGCGAGAACAGCCCCAGGGGGGAAAGCAGGGATCCCCCAGCCCCGGCACCACACATCCTCCACTGCTGCTCTCCCAGGCCAAGATACTCTGCCAAAAGCATGATGCTGTCCTGTATCAAAACCCATTTCTAGCCTCTGCTGAGTCTGACCAGCCTTGGGTCTTGAGCCAGAATGATTTTTTTTTTTTTTGAGGAAATTCCACATTTGGGAGGGAAAGGATGAAGCATTTAAACAGGTCAGCTTGCCAGCAAAGAAAAGGCAGTTATAGGAATAAAGGGGAGGAAAACATTTCCTGGGTCACTGAGTTTTGTCCAGTGCTACCAGAAGGAACTAATTCATATATCATCTTTCACAAACTGACCCAGCTCTTGCAACAGGCAGAAACACTGGGATCCAGCTGCAAAAGAGAGCACAAGCCTCTGCGACAGCCAATGGTGCTGTGGCAGCTCCCGTCCCCTGCTGCTACAACCTTTGCAGAGGTGTAAAATGCAGTATAGCATTGCCCAAGCATGTTCTTAACCCAGAAGTCAGGCTCTTTTTTGTTTTTTTTAATTGCTCTTTTCCTTTTTTCCCAAGGCATCTGCTGGTGAAGAGGCCTCTCCATAACACCACATAATTAGTTCAAAAAGCAGAAGGAAGACCTAGGAGAAAATCCAAACTATCCTGCCTGGTGGGGCGACATCCCAAATGAAGGAAGCAGAGAGAGACTGGCACCATAAAAGGAGACTTGGATCCCCTCCCACAAAAAGATGGGCTTCGTTGCAGTCTCAACAGCGATGGCTTATTGAAATCTAGCAAGTCCCTCAGCTTCCCTGCCTCAGTTTTCCAGTCTGCAGTATGACCATTATGATTTACCCACCCTCCATCATCTGCAGATGTACACACCCACTGGGACAGTCCTGACACTAATTTCTGCTTCATATCAGATTATACAATCGTTATTTAACCTTCCAGCTCTCAGTAAAAGGGTCAAATCTGTCTCAGTTTAGCAGATGAAGCTCTGCAGACTTCACTGAAGTCGCAACCACTTACTCCAGGACTGGATTTAGTCCTGGGCATTTTTCAATTTAAAATACAGTGGCAAGACAAAGCCACCACTGCTTCTTCCAGGGGTGGTCTGATTTCATTTACAAGCATTTGTGCTGGCAAGTCCTACATAATGCTCAGCTGCAATTGTGCCCAAGTATTAAATATAATGAGTCTGGTGTTATGAATAGGAAAATGAGATAACTTGGTAAAGGAGGTTTGACAGCAAGAGTGAAAGAATGAAGATTCAACTTAAGCTGCTGAAAGCCTAACAAGATAAAGACAGGCAGGGGAGAGTTCCCTTAAATGTGATGAAAATAAGGCCTGAAGGGGTGGAATGATGGAGAGGCTGAGGAGTACATGCTTCAAGACAGAAGATGAATGTGCCCAACATGACAGTAACATGTAACTAAATTAATCAAAGTACCCACAGCACTAAACAGAACCAAAACACACAGATTTATGCAGAAATCCCAGAACAGCAAATGTGAGAGGCACAGAAAGATGCAACTCTTTCTATATAAATTAGTTTTCCATATTTTTGGATGTTGGCTTTTATCATTCTGTGTCGTCAGAATGGTTATAGATCTCCCTTTTACACTTTAAATGCACGTCACCCACTTCAGCACTGAACCTACAGTTCCCACACCACACACTGTTACCTCTCCCCACTAAAGACATCACATCCTATGTCACACATCCTGAAGCTAAATCACCAGGAAAAGTTTCCTAAAAATCACAGCAGCTTATGACTGTGTGACAAAACCAAACAGTTGTGATTGTTAATATTTCACCTTAAAAGCATAACTTTAAATTAATTCCATTTCCATCATTCATGTTGGATTTCCAGCCTTTGTGGAGCCCTGTGATTTTGCCAGGCAGTTGCTCTTCTCACCTTCCATTGCCTCCCCACACTGCCACAGTGCCCCCCAGCTCCTCCAGGGGTTTCTCCAGAGGCTCCTCCACTCCTGCAGCCTTTGCAGAGCTAGAGAGTTTGACTTCATAGAATCATAGAATCAATCAGGGTTGGAAGGAACCACCTCCAGCTTTGCTCCATTCCCCCTAGTCCTGTCACTACCTGATATCCTAAAAAGTCCCTCCCTAGCTTTCTTTGTAGGCCCCCTTCACATCTTGACTGACAAAAGGCAGGCAGTAAATTTGGGGTCTTTGTCCCCCTGACTTGGGTTTTAATCAGCAGCTGCCTGTCTTGCTCAGAAGTTAAACTCCCAATCAGGACAGCTGCTAGAGATTAACTTCAAATCAGATCCCGATCTCACTTGTACTCAGAGTGCAAATTTCAGTGTAATTTGAGTTTGGAGCAGATTTTGGCCCCTGTGATTCAAGCGAGCACACTGCAAGCCCAGAGAATGGAAAGAAAATGCTCTTAGGATGAAAAGCCTTCTCCACTACCAAGAACTGCATGAACTCAGTGCATTTATCACCACATCCCAGGTATGTCCTGGATGTCAACTTGCTACCCTACATCCTGCCTCAGAACACCCCCTTCTCTTTCAACTATCATGGGGTTGAGGGGACCCAGGATTTATCTAGGGAAAGCCAGGACCTCACAGAATGATGTCCTAGTGCATCCAACCTCTCCAGAAAGTGGTTGAATAGCAAGTGACAACTCTGTGGTTCATAGCTGGACGAGCAGCTACTTCTCAAGTTTTGTCTGATGTGCAAGGAATTCAGTTCAGTTCTGCTCTCAGAGCCAGGGCTGCTGTCGTCCTCACCCCACCCTAGCCTCAACCCTCTCAATGGAAGGTGACAGGGTGAGAGATTTGAATTTTTTTTTTTTTTACTTACAACCTTTGTTTGTTTGTTTGAGAACTTCTATATGCCAACCTGACTTCATCTGCAAGAAAATAGGCAAGCAAATGTGAAATGCAACAGAGAGGAGAACTCAGCTCCACCATCCAGAGGCAGGTTTTGGTGAGGGTCAGCTTTCACCTCACTCTGCTGTTTTGAGCAGATTGATCTTTTTTGTGTGTGTGCCTCAGCTCAGAGAAGTCCTTCAGCTAATGCAAAGCAAGGGGCAAACTCAGTCCAAACAGGACCAAGCCAACAACGCACAAGTTATTTGCTTATGGGCAAGTTTACACGATGCAAAGAGAGTGAGAAGTAAGGGCATTGCTTGGCACTAACACTCCCTCTATTGGAAAAAATATTTACCTAGGAATGTGCACTATATTGCCTAGGACAATGCAAAACTAAGGAAAAAAAAAAAAGAAAAAGCCTGTTACTTTATTGGAAAAGAGGCTGGGCAGCCAGGGCATTATTTTCCATCTTATAGAGAGCAAGGAAGAGTAGTGCCCTACAGACGCAAACCATGATTTAAAAGCCACCTTGCTAGATAAAACTGAGACTTGCACAAAACAGAGGTTATTTCATAAAAATTCCATTTCTTTACAGTCCACTGCATGGCCTCCACTCTCCTGAGCTTACAGCCTGGCATGGCACCCATACAACTGGCACAGGTAGCTCCTACTGCTACCACTGTGTGGGTTTCTAAACAGAGGAGCTCCTTTAGCCTTCTGCCGCCCTTCACAGAAAACAAGGCTATGATGACATAGCATAAGCACGCTCTCCTTCTGACATCAGTTCTGTGTAGTACATGAAACAAGCCAGAAAGAACTGTCACAGATTTACATCCCACAAGAAGAAACCAAAATGAGAATGAGGTTTCTATGGCTCTTTGTTTCTTCTGCCTTTTTTCCCTGTAGCTACATTGGGAATAGGTTTCTCCCTGGCAGACTGCTGTAGCCAGACCATACACAGAAGATCTTGGGGATGAAACAGGGACCAAGAACTGGACCTAGCCTCAGCTTCTGCTTCTCTCACAAACAAGGATTTTACCCCTAAAAAAGTACAGAAGATCTAATATTGTTCCCTCTGTACAAAATGCATGCAGACAAATGAATTACTGGTTCGAATCAGCAATGTTCCCTAGAATTCCTCAGAAATGTGGATTTATGCTTGCTGAAAATTTATTGTCTGTAGGAAGACGATGAGGGCAAAACAGCCAGGACCTCAGCATACTCCTAAAAATCACCTCTTTCACTTCTTTTTTCACCAGCCAGCTCCAAAGACAAATCTTGGTTGAAGATACATCTCACTAAATATGATGGATCTCACTAAATATGATGGATCTCAAAGCTGGGAATTGATTTGTCTCAGAATTTATCTCCTAGACAGAGAAGGGGAACTTTCCAAGCAGCCTGGATCTGGCCGGGGATGCAGTGTTCTCTTTTACCTTGTGTTCTCTGCCTTTTGGAACACACTTGAAGGACTCTGCCAGGAGAGGTGACATTAGCAGGTAACGTCAAGCTCCAGCCTTAAAACACACAGCCAAATCCAGAATGCTTCTTGCCTGGTCACACACAGCGCACCGCTAGCAGTGTTGGGAGGGCTTTGGGATGCACTCCCACCTCTGGATGTGGACAGCTGTGAAAGCCAACTCTAAGCATTTAACAGGAGTTTAACAGGTTTAAGCCTGTTTCCCCGCATTAAGCATGGGTGCATAAACTGGAAGAACAAGAGATTAGCACATGGTGCTCACTGGAGGAGAGACATCCGCAAAGCAGGGGTGTTAAGTGAGGATTTAGCAACTATTAGCTCCATCCGAAAAACCAACATACTGCAGTTTTTTCCAGTAGGGTCCATGAAGATTTCAGCCCCTCTTTGTATGACACCCATAGTGGAGAGAGGGATGAAGGGATCTGATTATGGGCAGAATGTTCAAAGCCTTAAGGAAAGGTAAACAACAACTAAAAAAAGGCAATTAAAAAAAAGTTACATTGGTAATATAGGGCCAGATTTGTGTGGAAAGGTTACGAAACAAGAACTATGTCAGAGATAAGAGTCCAAACACTTTGGGGGATCTTTGCTAATATTTTTTTATACACCTATCAAACACAAAGCACGTGAAAGGTATTACAGGCTTTTAAGGATATTCTTTTGTTTTCTTTTGCTGAAGCAAGAGCAGTGTGGCCAGCAGAGCAAGGGAGGGGATTCTGCCCCTTTGCTCTCTTCAGACCCCACCTGGAGTACTGTGTGCAGTTCTGGAGTCCCCAACACAAGGACATGAAACTGTTGGAGCGAGTCCAGAGGAGGCCACAAAGATGCTCAGAGGGCTGCAGCAGCTCTGCTGTGAGGATAGGCTGAGAGAGTTGAGGCTCTGCAGCCTGGAGAGGAGAAGGCTTCAAGGAGACCTTGGAGTGGCCTTCCAGGATCTGAAGTGGGGTACAGGAAGGCTGGGGAGGGACTATTTGCAAGCTCTTGTAATGACAGGACAAGGAGGAATGGGTTTAAACTGGAAGAGGGGAAATTCAAACTAGATGTTAGGAAGTTCTACACAGTGAGGGTAATGAGACATTGGAACAAGTTGTTCAGGGAGGTTGTGGAGCACAGAATCACCCAATGTGATCTTTTGAGGTGTTCAGGGCTGGGTTGGATGAGGTCTTCAGCAACCTCTTCTAGTGAGAGGTGTCCCTGCCTATGGCAGGGGGTTGGAACTGGATGATCCTTGAAGTCCTTTCCAACCTAAACCATTCTATGACTGAACTTTTCAAAAACATCTGAAGGAAATTTCTCTGTTTGTATTGAGAAACAATTAAAGGTTCTTGAAGGAACACTCTCACATTGCTATTTTTCATTCTGTACCAAGAAGCATCATGTGGGCTGCCCAGGGACGTGGTGGAGTCGCCGTCCCTGGAGGTGTTCAAGAAAAGACTGGATGAGGCACTTAGTGCCATAGTTGATTGGATAGGGCTGGGTGCTAGGTTGGACTGGGTGATCTTTCAGGTCTCTTCTAACCTGGCTGATTCTATGATTCTATGTGTAAACCAGGTATCACCATACCCAAGCAGGAGATGGCCATGAGAAGGAGACCACAAACAGGACCAGACAAAAACCTAGAGAAATCAGGACAAAACCTTGCCAAGAACAGGCCAGCTGAACTCAGAGAGAGCTCTTCCCACTAAAATTGCAATTTATACTTTGCAATTATATTACCTTCCTCTTTAGCAAGGTAGTGATTCGTACCTTAATTCCCCTCAACCCCTCCCGGAGCTTACTCTGCTCAGTTTATGGGATACGAGAATGGCACAGGACAAGGCTGGAAAGATGAAAGTTAAACTGATCACACTTGGGATTTTTTGGTGAATATATCTATTCTTCCACTCCAGGTCTCACATAAAACAGCACTGCTACTATTGGGTTTTTCAGAGACTCCAAAATAAATACACATCCAGAAGACTTATTCTCATATTTCCAGCTATAGCAGAGGCATCCAAGGTTTTGCTTCTTCTGCCTTGGATGTACTTGCCTGTGTTGATTCAGAAGCAGACTAACATATAGGACCTTGAATTCTGTATGACTCCATGTAATGTAATGAACACCAACAGACTTTAAATCTCCCGTATCTCCTGGGTGCATTTTATTGCATTATATGGCAAAAATCCAAGGAAAAATTTGGAAGGAGGGGGAAAAAATCATTAAAATGAAAAAAATACACTGCTACTGAATTTTCCAACAATATCACAGGAATGTGATCTGCCCCTAATATGCATACTGATGATCTATTTGGAATTTTTATCCACAGTCATGAAGAGAAAGAAAATGTTATTCCCTCCGAGGCCAATTTTCATCTTGCTCTGGAATTCTCATTTAAACCTCTCTGAGAACACTTCACCTTCTCTAGATATTAACTACTATTTGTCTCTGGCTCAAGCCTTATGTCTGTTACTGTATGAGCTACATGGAAACAAATTCCTAATCGTATTTCTGACAAGAGTCCTCACAATCTGCTTGGCTGCTGTCATCCCATTTCCAGTATTTCACTAGTAAAAATGTAGGAAAGCTTTAGTCTCCAGCATGTGTAACTCCCATTAGCAGGAGTTACCAGATGTGTGCAGATCAAGAGAGTGTATCGTTTGAGGAGGTGAACCGTGCGGCAGGCGCGGCTGCTGTGCCTGGCTTTCAGATTCCAAGATGTAGATAGATGGTGAAGAGTTTGCAGTAACTGAAGCAAATGCCTCGATCCTCCTCTCACATTGATATCCACCAGGGCAAGCTGGGCTGAGGATCCAAGGGCACTGCACAAGTGAGATGAAGGACGGTGGAGCACTGCCTGGTCTTACAAAATGAATGGCTTTTGAGGCTAATAACCACAATTCAGAAATCCTCAGGCACTTGCAGCTCTGAGGAGCAGCACAGCCAGTGATCACAGAAGCACACAAATATTCCACTTGGAAAAGACCCCCAGGATCATGAAGTCCAACTGATATCCCTACTCTACAAAGCTCACCTTTAGACCACATCCTCAAGCACTACATCCAAACAGCTTTTAAACACATGCAGGCTCGGTGACTCAGCCACCTCCCTGGGCAGCCCTTTCCAATACCTGACGACTCTTGCTGTGAAAAAAATGTTTCCTAATATCCAGTCTAAACCTACTCAATCTCATCTTGAGGCCCTTCCCTCTTGTTCTATCACTATTTACCTGTGAGAAGAGACCAGCACCAGACTCTCCACGGGTAACTGTTAGACAGCTGATGAAACCTTTATCCCATTTGTTCCTATTTAATGTGGCATCTAAGCACATTGATGTTTCAGGATTGTTTTTCCATTGCCTGGCAACCTGTGCAGGCAATTGTATCTGTGCACACTGGCCATCATCCTGATCTGGAGAAGACACTTAACATATGTAGCTCTGCCCCTGGGCTTACATGTAAATGGCCACAGGTAAGTTCACATTTACATGGAATTAGAATCATAGAACGGTTTGGGTTGGAAGACACCTTAAAAAACATCTAGTTCCAACCCCCCTGTCATGGGCAGAGACAACTTCCACTAGATCAGGTCACTCAAAGTCCCATCCATTTTAGATCTTTGTTTAGCCTGGAGAAGAGGAGGCTCAGTGGTGACTGCATTGCTGTCTACAACTACCTGAAGGGAGGCTGTAGCCAGGTGGGGTTGGTCTCTTCTGCCAGGCAACCAGCAACAGAACAAGGGGACACAGTCTCAAGTTGTATCAGGGGAGGTCTAGGCAGAATGTTAGGAGGAAGTTCTTCACAGAGAGAGAGACTGGCATTGGAATGGGCTGCCCAGTGAGGTGGTGGAGTCGCTGTCCCTGGAGGTGTTCAAGAAAAGCCTGGATGAGGCACTTAGTGCCATGGTCTGGTTGACTGGACAGGGATGAGTGCTAGGTTGGACTGGATGATTTCAGAGATCTCTTCCAACACAGTTGATTCTATGATTCTATGATCTGTTAGAATTATACATCGCAAATGTCCAAGATTAAGCCACAATTATTATTTCAATGATTTTACCAGTTCCTTTTACTCTGTTTTTGTGAATCTCCTCAGGGTGTTGTTAGATACAGAACTATATCAGACTGGTGGCAGGTGAGAAATTAGCTAATAGGCAAAGTTACCGGGTTGTTCTTGGGTGCACAAAAAAATCACCACCAGAAATAATAATTGAAAATTCCTAATTACCTATGTGTATGTATACAGAGTGTATCCACTGTTAGATTAGGAATTAAGAGAAGTAATCCTCTCAGTGAGAGCAATTACTTGTTATGGGTGCACACACCTCACCCTTCTTGGCATGCTGAGAACCAAGGAATGGATGGGCTTGCTGAAATCAAACAAAAATTTAAAAGGCTTTTGATGTATGTCTCCAGAAAGTCCACCTCAGGGGTATTATACTCTCTGTTCTTCTCCCAGTACTATCTTCCTAAATTTTCAGGGTTTGAGTCTTTATTCCCTGCTATCCATTTTCCCCAGCATGAGCACATTGTATTTCAGCAGCTCAGAGATACTGTGTTCATCTTAGCCTTGCACACACCCGAAAGAAAGCCCAGCATGTTATGAAGAGCTGCTGTGAACCACTTCAAATGACTGTTTGAATGAGAGATAATGGAAAATGCAACCCTAATATTTTCTCCCCATCCCTGCAATTCAGAGGAACACTGCATTGGTGACATCTCAGTATTGCTACACTGGGTTACTCAGTACAAAGAGCACAGATTTATCTTCAAACTTGGAAGCACTTGGGAGGAATACTCTAGACAGTGAGCTAAAACAGTCCATGAGCCTTAACAAATCCCTAACAGAAAAGTCAACATTTGTCCCATGCAGCAAAACAGCTTCTCTAAAAAGGCTTCAACTTTCAAGCACCTCAAGTATTTCATTCACATTGTATGTACATAGATTTTTCTCTGTTGCTGCTTGAAATATTTTTATCCAGCCTCTTTATTTTCCTGCTCTCCAACTTCTTTCACCTCCCAAGCCCTGTGTGTGTGTTCAGCCCCAAACTCCTCACAGGCCAATTTTTTTTTTTTTCAGTGAAAGCTTTGCTAAAGTCAGGACATGAGAAGAGACTTCTTGATGTACATTTTCAAGAGCTCAGCTTTCAGTTATCCATCAAACTGTAAGCCATGGAACCAGCTTGGCAGAGCGGCTGCAATGCAGATTTTTCACAATCATAATTAAAGTATCATACTCCATCTTGGGATTTAGGGGGACACTTGAAAATGTGATCCAAACACTTTTAAGAATCTGGTTTTCATACTCTTTTTTTTTTTTTTCAGCAACACAAATCTGATTCTACCTCTGAGGAAATCAACAGCTCATTCCTTTCCTACAGGAACAGCCATGAGACTAAAGCTTTAACAGCCCAAAAGAAAAGGTCTGTCTACGGTCTATCATGCCTGTAGTTATTTGTGTAATTAATGATTGTGTTTAGTGAAGGAATAGCTAAATCAATGGATGGAAAGGAATTTAAACACAGTTCTTCTTGTTTCAGCTATCCGCAGAATGAGTTTCATGTTTTATTCATCGCACTGAAGATAGGTACTTTTTTCACAACATCTGTAATTTGTCTGTTAAATGGGGTCTGTGGTTTTGTTAAGCTGTGCAGATATCCATAAGCCAGACATGAACAGCAGAAGTTAAGTGCCAAATTCTTAATCTACTCAGGAGGTATTAGAGTACTACAGCTGCTGGCTTCTTCCAAAAGATCAGAGCGGCTGGGACTAGAGCAAACCTTATCTGTGTTCCTACATGAAAAAGTAACACCAGGTCTACAATCTAAAAATATTAAATGCAAAGGCCATGAGTGTTCTAAGTCAGCACAGCATCACTTAGCCGATTGCAGTGGCTCCAATCAAAAGAGCAGAGATCTGCCCTAATAACTGTTATTGATCTGCTCTTTCAAACGCACACTCCTATACACACAACGTATTCAACGTGCCTATCCTCCAGGATTATTACAGAGCCATAAGCAACAGCACCAATTATAGTTTCTATTTAAGAGATGCAAATCAATATTAATTAAAATTAGACAACAGTTTGTGATGTAAAGGGTCCTTGTACTCAAAGGGCACAGTGGCCATTAAATATATTAAGACTTATTACTTAAAAGATTGTAGACAAAGTCAATGCATTGCCTGTCCTAAGGGACGCTTCAATGCCTCAGTAATGTTGTACAACATTTAACTATAGGTGCCACAATCAAAGGCAAACACAATTAAGTATCAAACAGTTAAATGTTATGTGTCACTCTCTAAAGAATCTATATTGAAATGCTTAATTAAACTTTTTTTTTTTAGTATTATTATTATTAAAAGAAAAGAAAGAAAGAAATGACAATTGCATAGCTCTGGCTAGCACCAAAATGAGTGCTTATTTGGTTCTTATTAAATAACCTGCATATTAAGTTGCCTGTGTTTCTCCTGTTCATTATCATGAAGGCAGCATTTGCATTTCTTGATAGACTATTCCTGTTTCCTTCCCCTTTTTTTCTTGTCTTACATCAGTCAGTGGAAAGAGTGCCACCACAGGCCATCATTAACCTTCCAAATCTGCCTCAAAACAAATAGTACAAGAGCTCACTAATTTGAAGATCAAAAAGCCACTTGTCCATTATATAATTGGAATGAAAGGCAAAATGTTGCAGTTCTGAAGAGCACAGTAATTACTAGCTGTTAATTGCTCTCTCGTGGTGGCTCACTTTTAATTAAAAAGAACAGCTCGTCGCAGGCCGATAAGCAATGGTGGAGACCACTGGTTTAATCAACAAAGCAGAAAAATTTGTTTCTGCTGCAGCCAACAACAGCTTGAGAAATCTTCAGATGTCCAATTGAGATTAAAAACTGTCTATTTAGTGCAGTCAGATTTTATTTTAACCAAGGAAATGACTATTTGAAGTCTTCCAATGTGAGTGTCCCCACCACATCCCCGCTGGTGCTGCAGGGACTAATCACTGGCTTGTGGTTGTGATCATTCAAGTAAAGAAATTTAGCTACTTTCCTCTTGACTCCATCATTCTTGGGTAATTGGCCTGTCTGAGGTGAGCAGTTGTGTTGGGTTTTTTTTGTGTTGGGTGGTTTTTTTTTAAGAAAGAGCTTTAAAGTATGGAAGGCCCACAGACTGTGCATTTAATTACTGTTCATATTTCATGCAGTCAAACAGAATTTCATTTAAAAAGAAAATGATTTACCTACCAAAAAAAACAACCCCAACCCAGTGCCTCACTCAAAAAAACACAAAAAGAAACCCACCTTATATTCACTGTGTTGGGTATTTTATTCCTTTTCCTTTGGTAGTTGCATTGACATGCCAAAAAAATATATTCAAACACCAAAGTTAATTCTTTCAGAGCTTTCTGTCTTTAACTCTTTCATCTAATGACAGCTGTCTGTAAAGGAAACCCTGCTCTAAGTTGCAGAAATGGTTTATTTAGTTAATCAGGTTAGGTAGGTTAAGTGGAATCATTTACTCTGGTTTGCCTCATCTCTCTCCAGCCTTGAGCCAGTTTGCATCTCTCAGTGGCTTTTGTTCATCCTTCCCCTTCGCCCCATCCCTATTCCACTCCCAAAGGTGTTGTACTTAGCCCTTTGCTTTCTAGTATTTATTTGCTCCTGTTGAGTGAAGGGCTCTGCTTCACATTGTACTCTGCAGACAAGACACACATGCACATAAAACCAAACCTGGCAAACCTTCTAACATGGCTGCACTCCCTGCCTGTCTTACGAGCACTGGGATATGGACACCTGACAACTTCTAATATAGGAAAAAAGGCATTTCTATTCAACAGGCTCCAGGCACTATTGTGCTTTCCTGCCTTATTCCCATTAACATCTGGAAACAAATGTCACTATCTACAGTTATGAGAAGCTTTGAGCATTGGTCAACTTGAGTCTGAACTTCAAGACATATTTCTGAGCTGAGTAAACCATGACTCTGAAGGCTGCCAAAGAATATTTTTCTGTTTTCCTTCTCACATTGAGGAAAAATATTCATGTGCTTGTCTTCTTACATACACACACAATATAGGGAGAGAGATGTTATTCTATTTTTTTAAATCTCTTTGTAGGCTGCTGGGAATCACTTTTCTCCCCTGAGAACAGGTGGATTTTTGTTAGCGTTTCTGATATTTGTAAGGCTTTCTTCTTGGACAGACCTAAAAGTGTGGGAAGAAGTTACTGGAGCTGTTTTTGTTCCCGGTTCCCCTAAAATCACTGTCACTGGATGGACAACCTCTTCCAACACAGTGACACAGTGGTCATCTCTATGTCTTCCTTCCAACACTCTTGGGCTGGGAGCATTTGGAATCCCTTTCCTATCACTCACCTCTCCTTGGGGCTGAACAAGAACCTAACTACTGATTTCCATAGCCATGAGGTCTGGCTCCTTCAGCCCTAACTCAGAGGGGTTTAAGTGTTCACTAAATGCTCATTGCTTGGATGCTGTGACAGATGTTAACTTGGGAAACTGCCACAGTTTTACTGGAGTTT